>NW_027122028.1:0-3820 GCF_030686945.1 Centruroides vittatus
TAATTTAACTCTTTGTTCACCGAATTTTCCCGATCAAATTGAAATTAATGATTAAGAATAATTAAAAATAATTAGAAAATAATAAAAACGAAAAAAAACGAAAGAAATGTGTTAATTTTGAAGAAAAAGCTTCTAAGTACAATTTTTTTTTTCTCGTTTTAGCGCGAAACTTGACACTGATGAGTCATTATTTACACAGCTGGATGACCTTGAGAACAGCTGGTGTCTTGTTTCACGGGACATTCTCATGAAACTCTCGGGAGGATAAGGGTAAAAAGAAGGGTGAATACTAGATGGCGGTATATTTCGAAACTTTTTTTAATTACGATTTTAATTGAAATTTCCGACCCCCCCCCGACCTAATTAAACGTAATTATAAAAAAATCTATTAATTAAAAACATTAAAAAACTATTGGATATTGTTTTTGACATCAGAAAATAGCTTTAAATAACTTTACCTAAGTAAAATCGACGCACTAGAACTTTAGAAGGATGAATGAAGTTCCATAAAAAAATCCCATAAAAAAACAATTAAGCGTTAATTGCAGGTCATTAAAAGTTAATTAAAATCGCAATAAAATTTTTTCGCGCGGGTAAAAATTTTTCAAAAAATTTGGAGACAGAAAACATTCCAAAGATTAAAAAATTTTTTTTCGGGTCCCAAAGTACCGTTTTTTTGTAACGCTATGGAATTTTGCCCGAGTTATCTTGGGTTTGGACGTTAAACAAGTTACGATATTTGGTAATTTTTGTGAATCATTAGACATCGAATTACAATTTATAAAGAATATGCAAGACACGTAAGCATACTTATACGTGGTATAAAATTAAAGTCTATTGTAAAAAATAAAATGCATTCTGTACAAATACGTAGGCCTGTGAAATAAAAACTTTCAAAAACGATTCATTTTCTTTTAATAAGCGAAGTATTTGTAAATTTTTAAAAAATCAAAAAATATTCTGGAAATAAAATACTTAATTTTTTGTATCTTTAATTTCAGCTTTCTTCATTTAGTATTTCTGACAAGGAAAGCTCACTGTTCGGGAATAAAGGCGTGTTACAGACTTGCCTATTATTTATTCGTTACACTGCACGTCTTAATACATTGACGTATCGAACCATCCGGGTCATTTTGACGAATAACCACATTGTAAAATTGTGCACTGTGTCAGATGTTTTAATCATGGTGCCAAACTAAAGTAGAAAAACGACTGTAAAGACACAACGTAATGTCGGTGCCAAAAGTTAGTCGGCATTTACCTGGCAAAATATGTACTTAATGAGCGGCATCTGAATTTTTCAGCCTCAACATATTTTTAAAGGTTTTTCTCATAGACACAGATTGGTTTCTGCCTGTATCCCAGAACAGTGGTTTGTTTTTTTTTATGTAAATAATACGTTTACTTAAGATTTATGGATTGATTAGCGCTTGCTTACATACGTTATAAAATCCGAAAGTAAATGCCGGAGTAAAAATCGAAAGAACGGTAAACCACATGACTGAAAATTGTAAAAATTAGAGAAAATCTAAACAACAGATAATGCCAAATGTCTTTTTACATTGTTTAAATATATAAAACCTAATAACAATTCTGAAATTATTTTATTTTTTTAATAAAATTACAAATTTATAAAAATTAAAGTTTACTGAAAATCGAGTACAGTTTGGTTAATGTTACCCTAGGTATAGAAAACGTGCGTCCCCACTGTTTCCTCGCTTCTGTATGCTAGAGTCAGAGACGAGCCGCCATTTTGTATACCTAGGGTAACATCAACCTTGTGACATAAGTATACTCATACTTAGTTAAAATATCATTTTTTCATTAAGTTGAATTGCGATTTTCCAAATTATTTGCAAATAGTAACATGCACTTCTATTTTGCATTACTGTTACTACGTAAATTAATCATGCAATTTAAATTGCATTCATTTTATTATTTGCACTGTATATATCAGTACACGGAAAGTTTATCTCCATTCTTTTCCAACGTTCAAAAACTAAAAATTCTAAAGTATTTTAATCTGCTTTTTTAAAAAAACAAATCCGAATAAAATCAGAAGATAAAAAGGTTGTAAGACAAACAGGTAATCTATGAGAGAGAAAAAAATTCTTTTATTATTATCCATATTACCCCAGTAATGTTTTCAGAGTTGTTTCTTCACGTAAATGACACTTGAAAAACTGCACATCCTTCTCATATCTCTCTCGTTGTTCCTGTAATGCCCTCAACCTTGCCTCCAGATCCATCCTTCTTAAAAAATTGTATATTAATAAAAATAATGTAAAAGACAAAAATTACTTAAAGATAACTCTCATCTTAAAACTTTCCGTAGATGAATGGAGATAAACTTTCCGTGTACTGATATATACAGTGCAAATAATAAAATGAATGATTGTATCCGACGCCATCGGTTTTTAAGATAAAAGTTACCTTGAAGTAACTTTTGTCTTTTACATTATTTTTATTAATATTAAATTGCATTATTAAATTGCATAATGAACTAAACTTAAACTGCATCACTAGAATTACAAATTACTTCACAAAGTAGTTAATCATCAAAGTAATCGAAAAAAATAGTACTTTGGATTCTAGAGAACGAACGATATTTCTTCAGTTCGAATACATGAAATGAATGGAACAAATAAATGAACAACAACAACTAAATGTATGGAACAAATTTGCGTAATTAATATAAACAAACTATATATTACAGAAAAACGTGTGAGCAGTCTATGGATAGATAACATCGGCACTTTTTGGGCATTCTCATGCATTCTTCTCTCGGTAAGAGGCGCAGATATTGCAAAATGGACAGCATTCCAGAGAATGGCTTATGCTGATTTAACGCTAGCAAAGTGAAATTCTATTACAAGGGAATTTCCACAAACATATTAGTAAAGATTTTCCTAATGACTACAAAATCTATCGTTGATACAGCTAGTGAGAAGAGACCGGTCCAATGAATGGAAGGAAAAGCACAAGACGGCCACGTGTATCGATTGTTGGCAGATCGCTGTACCAGAAGTTCCCGCAGACCTCAAACGTTTCCCGTAGCGAGTTAATCGTCGGCTGCGGCTGCCCGACACAATCGTGTTAAAAGCGTCTTCTAAACGGCTCTCTATAAAACTATGAAAATCGCAGTTGCCTTGCAACGAAATGACAAAATCTTAGGCCCGGTGCAAATGCAAGCGGACATAAGAAAGGAGAAAATTTATGTATTCTGCCGGCTTCATTGCGAAAAAGCTACACATGAGATACAAAGAATAAGATACAGAGAACTCTTTTGACACTATTGAACACTTGTTAGATTTACTGAAAGTCAATTCGTTGTGCGCTGTACAGCAAAACAATATCCATGGATTTTTTTTTTCTTCTAAACGCGTCGTAACTAGAATAACGTTGTAACAGTGGCGCATCGAAAGACTTCAACGGGCCCTGGCTTCCTGCGGAGTAAAAAGACAGCAAACGGTAGACAATTTTCTGAAAATCATTTCCTAGTTAAAATTTATTTATATATTTATATTCTGCAATGACTTCTAATTCTATACTACTTATAAATTAGCCGTTAAATTCGTTCTAGTATTTACAGTAACTAGTTCAGACATGTGTAGAAAAGCCTAATCTCCCTCAGGCGTGGTTTGGAACAACCCGCGAAATCTTACAATCAGCTGTTCTCAAGGTCATCCAGCTGTGTATCTGTACTGCAGCAGGTGTCAAGTCTCTCCTTGCCAGTTTTGTGTTATATGTAAAATAATAAGTTTCTAGATAATACACAATAAAATAAATAAATATTTATAATAAAATTTCTAGAAATGTA
>NW_027122029.1:0-41788 GCF_030686945.1 Centruroides vittatus
TCGTAAACTTAATCCTTTTTAAGAAACGAAATAGCTACGAAATCAAAATTTTATTAATATAAATTATAATATGTCCTGTTACCTTCTTCATCTAACGACTTTTCCCCTTTATCCAGAATACTCCGACCAACGAGACTCCAGGCATTATGCATATACAGCTCTTGCTACGATTTATCCTTATAATTTTGCTATGCATGTAGCATTTATATATCAATAAATCATATTTACTCCAGATAACCTATTCCATGACTTCCTTATTATTATTTTTTTTTTTACTATTCTACTAGAAAGAGAGAGAGCAAATATCGTGAGGAAATTGCCAATTTCCGTACTTTATTAATAACCTCCGCGAACGGAAAAGAGTAACATATGTGACGTTATGACGCGATCGCGATATAATGCAAAAGAGAGAGAGCCGGAACGAATCTGTAAAACCAATTCCTTAGGTGAAAATCCAGCTTGCTCGATAAAACCAAGCTTGATTTTAGAAAACCCAGGGTGATGTGACGATCGGGATATTGTGAACTTTATCATTTATATGTACCTTTATAATCTTTTAACTATATTTTATACAAACTCTACATTTTATACAAAAACGGAACGAAATAGACCAAAAAGGGTTAGTTAAACGGGAAATCAACTGATAAATTCTGTTGATAAGAACAGTTTAAACTCGATTCCCACGAGTTGAGTTCCTTGTTAAGATGAGTCAAATTTCGGTGACACGACTACGTCACCAATAATTTTATTGGTCCAAGAAGATCATCTCTTCTGACGAAATCAAAGAAGGGCCTGCAAACTCCCTCCCCATATAAAAAGGGAGCACGATGAGTAAGACGAAGAAGTTGTTACTGACCGTGTGTTTGTGCGCTCAAAAGGATAGTTACCTGTCGCCGCCGATCCTCCCTCATCATCTATATTCAAGCCGAACTGTCATCGTTACACTTCCTACCTGAACAACTATTACCTGTTAGTGGACAGAGTCATTACCGACGATCTACTATAAGATCATTTATTCTTAGCCCGAACACCTACAACGGTCTATAAGGATATCATCGATTATTACATCGACATCCGACTACATATCTTGAGGTATTTATCCTACACGCGAATATTTGTAAGCTCTCTCTCTCTCTCTAATCCGCGTAGAATTTATGTTCGCGGATCGTGAGCCATGTACCTTATCACGTGTTTCTCTGTAAAGTAATCGCTTGTATCTAATTAGTCCTATGGAGAAAATAAACGGGTATATTTTTATATATAAATCTCTGGGTGCGTTCTTTCCGTCATCCTCTCCACTCGCTTCATTCCGGGTCTAACCCATACGTAACCGCTCGCGCAATTGATTTTCTGTATCAATCTAAGGATACAGTGGTGTCATCCTGACGTGGTATCAAAGAGATACCGGCCCTATGGTCACATACAGGTACTTCAAAACCTCGGATGGAATCAACATTATTAAATTTTAAAATGCATAAGACTTTGTGGATTGCTATGTATAATAAAAACATCAATTTCTCTTTTTTCTTCAAATATTAATTAAGACTAAAACTGTATAATAAATAAATAAATGTTTTTTAAATTTAGGTTTGTGCTCATATTGTTGCTGCTATTAGAAAAGAAGCAGCTAGAGTGCGTGAAGAATGGGAAGTTCTTCTCTGCAGTAAATCTCAGTCTGTCGAAGAATTGCCAAAATCATCTGATGCATATTGTTTTGAAATGCTTTCAATGGTTCTTGCTTTAAGTGGGTCTAGTGTTGGAAGAACGTATTTGGCACAGCAGGCTGGTTTATTACGTGATCTTTTCAGCTTACTACATACAGGATCTGCGAGAGTTCAGCGACAGGTAAAATTATTAATTATTATTTTATAAAGTAATGAACAATAAATGTTTTCAATTAATTTATATTTAATGATATTTTAAAATTACAAAAACAAACATATTTATTTATATAGCTTTATTACAAAATACCATGAAATTTTTGCTTTTAATAACACATTATGTGAACTTGCTGTTATTTGAAGAATTAAAATACAGATTTTTTATTTTAATTCTGATTATAATTTAAAAAAAAGAAAGAAATACTTGAATATTGAACAAAATTATAAACTACATAACAATAATAAGAAAATTTCAAATTGCTTTTGTATGAATTATAATATATAAGTTAATTAAACAATTTTAATTTTTATATTTAAATATTGGAAAGCAGCCAAAGGCAAGTTTTGCTTTACAGATTCCTGCCACTGAAGCATTGCGTGACAGGTAAAAACAATTTTGTATCCAGGTACAGAGGAGGAAGAAATTTTCAGTTTTAAACGAGTAAAACCACATAAAATGAATCTCAACAATCACATGTCTCTGCACAGTTCATTCATTAGAAATTGACCCTGGCATTTCAATTAAAAGCATTGTATGTTTAAGATAGATTCAATATTAATTAAGTTTCAATTAATAATAAATAAAAATAGGGTGAAAATTTACTTGAACTTTGCAAGCAGAAGAAATACAAAAAACACAGAGCTTCAAGATAAAAGTTGAATCCATCATGTGACTTTGTCACATCTGTGGAAGGAAAGTAGAAAATGCAAAGATGCTGAGAATTTTCTGTGTTTCTTCTATTTGTGAATTTGAAATGAATTAAGTGCATTGATTCATTAATTGATTAAATTGAAAGATTCAAAGTTTTCTTACTGAAATGTGTTAATAATTTGTAGTTATTTATTTAAAGGTTACTTCATTATTAAGGAGAGTTTTACCTGAAGTATCGCCACAAACTTTAGCATCAATACTTGGTGTACCATCGTTACCTCCAACAGATTTCAGTATAGTCTCTGAAGTAAGCAAACTTTCCCAGCAAGCAGAGCAGCCATATGATCTGCATCGCATGGGAATTCTAGATGTGTTCCTTTCCTGCATCGCTAAGGCATTAACTGTACAAATGAAAGTTAAAGGATCTACAAATGCCAGTGGAAAAGGAGTTACAACTATCACATTAGCAACATCAATTCATCCAAGGTTTGTAATTGTTTTATTAAATTTTATAAAATTAAAATATAGTATAAGATGATTAATTTAAATATTATAAAATGAAAACAACAGCAACAAAGTCTTAGTAATTTTATAAGATGATTTTATCCTTTAGGCACTAAAACAGCAATACGTGTAATTTAACTGAACTTTGAAAACATTATATTCTTTGTAATTGCAGTACATTTAGCTTATTTTAAAAATTCAATTATTATAATATATGATTAGAAATAATGAAGAATAAAAAAAATCAAACACCTGGATTCATATCAGACCCTGATATGAATCCAGGAAGGCTAATTAATTAATACAATTTGGGTAGAGTTAGGTGGTTAAACCACCATTTTATGTTAAATTTAATAATTAAAAATAAATAAAATTTAATATCAAATAATCCAGAAGAAAAGATGTATAACTTTAAAAACCTTTGAAATGTAACGTAACATAGTTAATAAAAGAAATTTTCAGTTTATTTGAACCTTTAACACATTATTTGTTTTTTCTGATTGTAGATGAAGTTGACTTTTACAAGAGAGTTGATTACACAAATGAATTTTAAAATGCATAGATGTTTTTGTTTGTAAATATCCACTACCTAATATGCATTATTTATTTTAGAAGTGCAAACTTTTAAATATAAAATTAGGTCAAGTAGAATGTGCCAGTTAAAGACTAGAATGTTGAAAATTGAATGTACAAACTGTAACTAGATTATAATCTACAGTAGACCCCCCTATAACACGGTAGATAAGTTCCGTGTTATATGAATCCCTCTTGTACAAGTCACTTAAATACATGAGCCAATCACAGCCTGGTACACGGGCTGTGATTGGCTCATGTATTTAAGTGACTTGTACAAGAGGGATTCATATAACACGGAACTTATCTACCGTGTTATAGGGGGTCTATTGTAATTGTAGTTACATTTATACTGCATTGGTAACTGCAATATTAATAAACATAGTACAACTACCTTTGTGGTTCAGTAAAAGTTTATTTCTCAAATGTTTTCAGTCTTCTTAATTGACTTTCCTCAGGAAATTTAGATTCAATTTTTGAAAATTTCAGTTTTTGAATTTTAGTTTAGCCAAAACTGTTAGCTTAATTAGTTTTGTTTATTATTTTACTTGAAATTTTTTATATTTATATTTTAACAAAATTTTTACAGAAAAAGCAAAAACTCATATAGTTATAATATTTGTTGATAAAATTGTCATTTTTAATTTTCATCATAAGTATTATCAATGTGATGTATCTTTTCATTCCTTATACAATTTTCTATACATTTGTAGAGACTATATTGGAGCGAGATGGTGGTTACGAGGGTGCATGGCTCGAAAGTTAGCTGAAGTAATTATTCAGTTACTCAAAGATATGGCTACTGTAAGTATTTAGACTAATTTGAACTTAATTATCTTGAAATAAAGGTCTCATTTATTTTTGTTTTGTTATGCATTTTCTTGCACTGAAAATATAACTTTGTGTGGATAAGTAATTTGTGTTGGTGTGTACTTTGCATCAGCATATGCCCTGAAAAAATTGCTAGAACTGAAATAAAATCTTTGCATAACTCACATCACTGTATATCTTATGGCTCCAGAGTAACCATTGAAGGCATGACACTTACCAGTATGCAGTTCAGAAGTTACCATTTCAGACAATAAAACATTGTTTTTTATGTTTCATTTATGTTAGAAGTTAACTGCAGGTGTAATTATAAAATAAATGAAGTGGATTGGAATGCCAAAATGGATATGAGAAAATATTAAAAGTACAAGTACAAATAAATACTAAAATAAATAAAAATTCATCAACATGAGTTTGAAAGTAAATTGTCATCTTCTAATCAGAACATTTTCAAATAGTTTATTGAGAGTTGTTATATAAAAAAAGGAGAAGGTTTTGATAACTTATCTACTTTTAAGGTAGATGTTTAAGTAGAAGTGTGTAATAATATCAATTAAAGTATGAATTAATGCATAGAAAATGAACAGGAGAAAACTAAAGATGAATCTTGTGCACACATGGCCTTGGCAGCTTTCAGAAAAATTTCAATGACAGATGAAAGTGTGCTGTACATAAAAGACTTTTTATTTTTTCTAAAGATGCTCTTGGTGACTTTAGACAAAAGAAAAGCCGTCAGATAGCTTTTCTTTTGTCTAAAAGTTTGTAACTGAATTTGTAACTAAAATTTAAAATTAACAGATAATCTACTTCATCACCAGGGCTGTGGAGTCATGGTTTTGGTGTTTTAGTTGGAATTGGAGTCATCAAAAATCCACTGATTCCAACTCTTTTTTACTTTTCCAACTTATGTATATAAAACAGAAAAGTTTTGGAATTACATCAAATTTGACCCTCTGAGTTTTTTGCAAATCTATGTGTTTGGAACCCAAAAAGTGTCAAATAAAGAGGGAAAATTTGTGTATGTGTTGGCATCTAATTTATTTAATTTCTTTATTTTCTGTTCTGCAATATTAAACAATATATCAGAATGGGTAAAGTTTAAGAAACGAAATTTAGTATGGTAGCTTGTGTATAAAGGGGCGTTAATGCTATATTTTACTTGTTATTAGTGTTCACAATTTTTTTTATAAAACTTGTCTCTACCCTCAAAATTAAGCTTCAGTCCTAATATGAGCACAGACAGAAAAGGAAATCTTACAAAATTTAAAAATGATTGGATTGGAACACTGGACAATGCACTGGAAAAAGTAAATCACATTGACCATTCTCCAAATTTGGATGTTAAAATGGCAATACTGCACTATCCAGATATTATCCAAGATACAGCATTGATTGTCACAGCATTGCCACCAACCAAGTTTCAGTAGAGCATTTATTTTCTGCTCTTAAAATTATTAAATATGATTTAAGAGCTTCCATGAATGCTGACTTAATAGAAGCAATTCTTTTTTAAGAAGTAATTCAGTTTATAACAGAGATGGAAAATAATAAATTAATCAACATGGCAAAATAAACAATCTTTTTCTTTACCAGTCTAAATGTTATTTTTCTTATTCTTGACTTAGATAATATATAAGTATGCACATACATTAAACTAATATACTCATATATTATGTACAACATTTTTATTAAACTAATTTATTTCTGTACAAAATGTATTTACTGTTTTTATTTATACATGTTTACCAAATACCATTGCCATCATCAAACAAATCAATAAATATGAACTTATATATTAAGTAGAAGTGTCAAATTTTAATGTTTAATTAATTTTTTAAAATTGTTTTATTATTATTATTATTTTTTAAAGTAATCAGAATTGTCATCATTATTACTTTCTCAGCTGTTATGTAGTATAGGCTTATAACAAAGGAAAAGAATGATGATCAGTCAAAAAATGACATTCCGAGATTTTTAATCTTTTGGACTCACAAAGCCTCAAAATGTAGAAAAGTGCAAAAATATTTGGGGTTTTTTCTGTATACATGAATATTAGAATGTGTGTGGGGCACAATTCAGTTCAACCACTTTGAAGCTTAATAACTCCTGTGTTAAACCATCCAACTTCAATTCAAAAACCACAGAAGTTATATTTATATAATGATTATGTCATTACTTAGAGCTTTTGCCTTGGAATAAAAAAGTTTCAATGTTCTATTTTTATTAGAACTCTATTAATTGAAGCTTTTATTCTGAGGTCACATGATGAACATCAGAATTCCTGGGCCTATTTTGTTAACAAGTTCACCCCTGGTCGGAGACGAATCGTAAGGCAGAGTTTGTAGATTTTTACACGACTTCACAACCCTGCTTATCACATAATCCATTTTTCATTAAATATTATCTTTAATTATTAACCTTTAGTAAATGACATAAGGAGTTGTTTAAATTTTGTAATTTATATCGTAATGACAAAAGAAATGTAACAAAATGTTAAACTAAAGAAGTCAATACACTATTTATTCAATTTCACTTGTTTATATATATATATATATATATTATATAATTTATTTTAAATACCTAATAAAATGTTTTTTAATCATAGGGAAAACTGACAGAAGCTTGGGCTACTGTTACAAAAGGTGCTATTGCAGAAAATATTCTTAATCTTACAAAATTAGACGATCATTATCGAATGCCTAATGAATGCCTTCGCACACCAACGGTATGTTTTATTTTAATTTTATATTATGTTATGCTAAATTTTTAAATTTATATTTATTTAATGTAAGATTGCAATAACTACAGCTTGAATATTGAAATAATTCTTTGTCCTCTTAATTAAACCTTTGTATTCAAATTCTAATTTTTTTTATAGATGTTATCAGTTAGCTTTTTCATATTGAAACTTAAAATATTTTTATCAAAATACTTGTCTGCAAAACTTTTTTACTGATAAGAATTTTTATACCTATTTATGATGCAGAAATAATGGGTATTTACAAAACAAATAAAAACAAATGCAAAACAAACATACATCATGAAAATATAATAAAAAATATACATATACAAAAACTAAAACTTGTAGTATTTTAATGTGCAATATCATTTGGAAACAGTAGTCAATGTGCATATGACATTTTAGCATACAAACAAAGTGGATTTGTGTTTATCATCCAGCATTTTTCAATTGGAACAAACTGCACAGTCTTTTTTTTTTTTTTTTTTAAGCCTCCTTTACCAATTAACAAATTTTTTGCAAACTGCATGTTAAAGTATGCTGGTTAACTCAATCCATATGCATATTTTTAGTATAGTTTAGTACAATTTTTGGTTTTTGAACATTACATTTCACATTTCCACCGTATTTCCGTATTTTCTTTTTTGAATCACAGTTATTTCTGCATCTTTGTGAGTACTGATAGAGAACCATTGTTTTGGTTTTTTATATGTTAGTCTTCCTTCCTGTAACAAATTGACATTTTTTTCATTTTTGATAAAACTGTATTTTTTGTCTCTGTAAGATGGTATTTTGATTTTAGCAATTTGAGAACAAGAGAAAGGCTTGTACAGTATATTTGTCTGTGTATATGTGGCATCCATTGACATTTAGGATTTTATTCAAAATTTGTTTATGTAACTGTAAAGGAATTCTGAAAATAACAGGCAGTTCTGTTAAAGCCATACATAAGCTTATACACTTAAACCTGTTTTTGTGCGGTCTTTTTTTGTGTGATTTTTTATTTATGCGATTCTTTTTGTGCGGTATATGAAAATTTCAATCAAATTGGAACATAATTGACTTCTGTAAAATTTTTTAAAACTCTATTGAATGTTTTCTATAACATCAACAGGTTTTTTTCATTTTTTATTCAGTAAAATTTTTTCTCATACGTTTTTTCGGTCTCCTCTTATTTTAATAGCATAAAAATCATAAATATTATGTTATATTTGAACAGATGCGGTAAGTTAGCTCCCTTCCAGCTTTAGACTGCAGGTGTGAAATTTCAGGCCTTGTTAAATGAAATAACACTTCCTGCAGCTATATTTATCAAATAAAATCATTTTTTAACGATTATTTTTAACTTTTTTAATGTTAGATTGGTATTTAAGTGGAAATAATTAATTAATATAAAAAATAAAATTCTTAGAGGATTTTTTTCCTATTAGGGATTGCAGAAAGAGGCCCAAGGAGTTAGAAAAGCAATTCATAGTTATTTTCTATGTGAGACTTTTTCATGTGGTTCCTATTCACCGCATAAAAAAAAAAAATACTTTTTAGTTGTGTTGCAAAAACTACTTTTTATAGCTACTGGTGAAGTTTTGTGCAATATTTTTTTTTTGTGTGTTTTCTTTTATGCGGTCCCTATCCACTGCACAAAAACAGGTTTGAATGTATAATATACTTACGCATAGTACATATTTTGTAATGAGAAATTGACTCTATTTTATGGTCACTAGTTATATTAATTATGTAGTTAACATAGACTTACAGAAACATGTAGGAAGAACAATATTCAAAGGCATCAAATATTGTTCTGAGGAATTATTGCAATTTTCCATGGAATTGATATTATTTTTATTGTAATAATTAACTAAATATTAACTCTATTTAACTTTATTATAAAATTGTGATAATAGTGTTAATTCTGGATAAAGAGGTTCTGTAGAAACTCAGTTTTGTTTTGCTTTTTGGCAGTAGTTGTAAAAACCCAAATTGTAGTTGAAGAAATTAAAGTTACAGATTATTATTACGTAAAGTGTGATTATTACTCATTGCAGTATTACATTTAATATTTGAATGTTATTTACTGTGCTGTCAACAAGTGGAACTGACTGTTTAGAGGCAGAAATAATTTTTTTAATACACTAGTTTGGCTGTTATAAATACAAATGGTTATAAGAATAGATTAAATATCATTTGAGTTTTGCTTCATTGTCACAATTGTATTGAATTCAGCTATATAAAGTGAGATATATACTGACCATAATAGAATATCTTATATAGAAAAGTTTGTAATTTTTGATATATAATGAATGTTAAATGTATTAAATTATTGAATAATTTAAACATTTTTATGTTTTATAAGAAAATTTAATTTCTGATTGCTTTTTTTTTTTTAGTTATGGTTATCATTAGCTTCACTTTGCGTTTTGGATCAAGAGCATGTTGAACGTTTATCATCAGGACAGTGGGTTGGTGGTGCCGATGGTCAACAATCACAACCTCGTGTAAGCTATTTATTGCTTTTTAGCATATTATTAATTCAATTTTAATTATTAATGGGATCAAATTTAGTTTTATGAAAAAATTTGGTATTTTATTCCATGAATGATAAAATATAAAAGTATTTAAATTGTATTCAAAATTAGTCCTTGTCAAAGAGAAACTAAAATGATTGAACATCCTTTGAAAATAATTCTGGCTTGTGATTATTTATATCAAAATTTTAATATATAAATTTTTCAAATTGAATATAATATATAAAATTAAAGCTGAAATATATTTTTAGAATTAACTTTACATCAATATGAAAATATTTCAAATATATACATAAACAAACATCACAGAACCTGATAAATTTGTAAAGTCAAACAATCACTGGATTACATCAAGCTATTTTTCCATGATTATATTTAATTAATTACTAAATAATTTTTCACTAGAGAGAGGCTGGTGCCTAATGCCTCTCTCTAGTGAAAAATTATTTAGTAATTAATTAAATATAATCATGGAAAAATAGCTTGATATAATCTGGTGGTTTGCTTCATTTCAAGTATATTAATTGTTTTATCTTGTATTTTAGTCTCGCTGTATATAGTACTAAAATTTACAGAATATTAGAGTAATAATGCTCAAGCAAAATCTGCAAAAGCAGAACTGTCTTATTTTTCCATGTCTTGCAGGTTTTCTGCCATTGAAAGAATGTAGTCTTGCCATCTTATCACTTTTGTATTACTCTGTTTCTGTAAATACAAGTCCCAAAAATGTTTGTTTATGCTTTTATCAGATTGGGTGGGATTAAGCATTTGTTAGAGATGTCTGCATATATATAGATTTTATATACAAATAAATGGGCAGAATTTTTAATAAAAAATCTAACATTATTTGTTTAGTTGTCTTTGGTTATTTAATGAAGATATTGAAACAGATTTCTAAATTCATAGTATTATCAAAAAAACGTTTGGTCTCCTTTAGCTTTTCCTAGTTCTTTCAGCTCCTTGTAGCTGAAAACTTGTATTTGATTTAAGGGCTCAGACTCATCTATCAGTTGGTTGTCATCATCTTTATTGTTGTCTTTAGTTTGCAAGACTACAATTTTGTGCAAGTCTACATCATAAGTTTTTATAGAAAAAATATACAAGCCCGTAAAATATAAAACCTCAAAATACAATGCAGGAGAAAATGGAATACTGAGTACTTTAGCATGCTTTGAAACTCCTAGTCAAAAAGAATTTATGAAAGATACAGAGCATGCAGGTTTCTGGCTTTTGGATCTATACTGTCCCATATTTAAGTTGAAATAGCACAATTTATTTGTCATTCTGTCTGTATCTCACAAGTTCCAGTTTTCAGATACCATTTGTTAGATTAATGTAATTACTTTATTGGAAAATATTTGAACATTTCATCTCTGGTAGAGTTCTACCTTACTTGGGGCAGCTTTTACAGATTTTATATGTAATACATATAATTGATGTAATAATAGTGAAATTATTACATCAATTATTTAAAGTATTCAGAATTACAGATATTAACATAACAATATTCAAATGGTACTTTTTATTTATAGCCTACATGTGATAATCACGACGATGGGGAAACACCTGCAATTATCTTGTGCAGTTCCTGTGGAAATTTATGTGCTGATTGTGATAGATTTCTTCACCTACATAGAAGAACCCGCTCTCATCAAAGACAGGTATGTTGCAATTTGATTATACTTTACTATGTACAGTACATATGTATTTAAATAAAACTGCACATTAAAACAGTTGTTTTATTTGAAATATTACAACTGCAAATTAAAACATTTTTAAAGAATTATTAATTATAGACTGATTTTATTGAAACTGTGAAGTGAAATAAAGTAAAAAATTCCTTGAAGAAAAGATCTGACTTTTTATTCATTTATTTATTAAGTTCATTTAAATGTTAATTGCTTGTAGTATAAAACAATTAATTATACAATTAAATTTCTAATTTTTTTTAAAAAATACTGTAATTCCTAATTTTGATATATTACATTAAATATGTAATATAATATAACACACAGGTTGTCTCAAAAGTCACTATCTCTTTTCAAAAATAATTGGAATTGTGAAAAACTGGTTTAACCTATCTCATGTTGAAATTTTTCTCTGTTGCGTGTCGTGCCATGTTGAATTTTTGTTGATGTTAAGCCTAACAAAAATTACACACTTTTGAAAAAAATAATCATGGCTATGTATTGTCCAAAATTATTTTTTTATTTTGCACAAATAAAAAATAGATATATTAATAAATGTAAAAACAAAAACAAATTATATTTTGGAATTTAGTTTTAATATAAAAATTACGACGACTAGCAACATCTAGTTTCAAAAACATTCCAGTGCTGAAACAAGCTATCTTGGGTCCATCGGTCAAGGTCATTAGGTTGCAACCCGAGATATGTTGGGAATACCAGGGAATAGGTTAAACATGAAAAATATATTTATTTCAACCATATGGTGACCATTAGTATCTGTATAGATCTCAAAGGGGTAAGCTGCTTCCCAGAATACATTTTCCAGCCAAACAACTGACAAATAGCCTTGTCTGATTGATCTTTCTTATGCAACTTCCTCTCAAAATTTTCTCTAATTTTCTTACATCTCAAGCCTTTTATTTTGGTAATTACCACAAACACTCCGCATTCATCATCAGCAACATGGGTCTGAATGAAAAATTTAACAATTACACAAAATTGGACATAAACCAATTAATATTTCGTAAATATACAAATTTTCCACTAAACATACATAGATTTATGACAGTATAGTGTTTTTTTAAAAAAGTATTTAATGTCATTGAAATAGATTGTGGTTTTTGAGATACTCTGTATTTTAATATATATATATATATATATATATATATATAGATACAGATATTCCTCATATAACACTGTAGTTATGTTCCAAAAAGTGGTGTGTTATGCAGATCTGTGCTATACAAAACATAGATTAGATTCCAAAAGTTAATAAAAATATTCTATTCTTTTTCATTACTAAGAGTAATGTGTTTATTAAAGCAATGAATAATTATTTCCAATCAATAATTAATTAACAATCACAATTAAAAGTACTGTATTACATGTTAATGTTGATTTTAGTTAAATGAGGGCATTTTCTTTTTATACGGTATTGTCGTCATCTGAGCAATTGTTGATCTTGATCAGAAATATCAACATCTGCATTTTTTTATTTTTACCATAAAAATTTTTTATGTATGACAAAGTAAAAATATGTTGTTAGTAGAAAATTTGTTCTAGCAGGTTGTGTTTGTTCAGTCGAGGGCTGAACAATTTTTTTTCCAGAATTTGTGTTCAAATACCAAATTGTTTGAATCATGAATAATTTGAGTGCCGAGATACGATTATATTTCATTCATCATTTTTACGAATTATTAAGTTACGTATGATTAAAAGGTTAATATCATTTACCTTAAAATGTATAAACTTTTAGTTTTATCTTGAGAAAACTGTGTTTTATGTTTTCTTTCTTTCGAAGACACAATGCAGTGACAGTAGATTTAAAACACTGGGCAAATTTTCATCCTTTATTCGGTTGGACTTTCCAACTGAATAAAGGATGAAAATTTGCCCAGTGTTTTAAATCTACTGTCACTGCATTGTGTCTTTGCAAGAAAAAAATATAAATAAACTACTAGATATGAAGACTAATCTATAAAAAGCAAAACAAAGTGATGGTCTTAAAGGTTGAAACCAACAATGATGATACTCAGTTAATAGGAAAGCTAGGATAAGGAAGGAAAATAATTGCAATATCAGTTTTCATTAAACCTGACAAAAAACAAAACAAATTAAAAATTTCAGTATTCTAAAATCTGTGGGCAAATTTAAGACAACGCACTTGCTTACTTGAGTAAAAATATATATAGAATAATAAAGGAGTTTGCACCTAAAAGTTGTGAAATTTTGTACGGAGGATTTCCCAAATTCTCAAACTGTGTTAGAGCAAAACTGGGAACCGTTGTATGGAGAATTTTTCCAATTTTTGAACCTCGTTGTAGGAGTTCCGTGTTTTACGAGGAATACCTGTATTTAATATTCATTAAATTATAAATGGATTAGATTTTAATTACAAATTTACTGTAAAATAAGATTCTTATTTAGAAGTAGTATATTTAGAATAAAATAAGAAAGTGTTGAAATGTTTTTATTTCTGTTACTATCATTTATATGTTGAAAAATATAAATAATTAAATGAATTAGTAATTATCTATAATACTATAAATGTTAAATCATATATAATATGTGATTTTAAAGCTCATACTTTTATTAAATTATATATATGGTAAAGTAAAAAAAAAATAAACTGAACTTTTAATGAAACTTGCACAATGTTAGTAGTACGAATATATATATTTTTAAAAATTTGTACTACTAACATTGTGCAAGTTTCATTAAAAGTTCTGTTTATTTTTTACTGTATCATCTTCAAAGTAAATTCTTCTTGCACTAAACATTTCTGTCAGTATATATGTTACTTATGAAAAATAGTACTGTAAGCCATTTTTATGGTGTTTTTAAGAGTTCTGGTTGCTATGATTTTCATTTTGGCTTCTGCCATTTGTTCCTGATCAGTGAACACCTGACCAGGAAGAGCAAATGTGCATGGACAAGGAGGCACAACAGTCTTGTTAATAAGGATCAGACAATTAGGCTAAGGATGTAAAAAGATAACATTATTCACAGATAACAGATAAAAGTATAAAATTGTCATATAAAGAAATTTTAAAAGTTGAAGTAAAACTAATTATTTGGCATTTAATATAATTAAAGTTTTTAATTTAACAATATAATATACTTGACTAAAGTAGATTAAACTAGAGTCATCTTGGAGTTTCATATAAACTTGCCTATGAAAGGGTTCTGCAGTTCAGAGAAGGTTGGGAAAGGTGGCTCAAAAAAGGACATTGAAGAGTTGTAGATTCTAGTAAGCATCAGACTGCAAGTTGTAACGAACAAAGCAATAAAAGCATCAAAAAAGGGGCTTCCAGAATTGCTTTGACAAGTAGTATAGATGCTGACACACACCTGATATGTAAAGCTTGAAAGTTCTTGGGACTTGATACAATCATTCATCTCTCCAATAAAATAGAATATAATTGATTATGCAAATTGGAGATTACTTTCAAAATGAATTATTTATATACAAACTAATTATATTTATAAAAAAAGTAAAAATTTTAATTTAGTGTAAATATGTACGATAGAGAATTTATTTATAGTAAGTAAAAAATATTGCAAGAAACTCAATGATTTTTTAAAATATTTTTTTAATTACTTGATTTCAAAATGAAATCTTTTATACTACTGTTAGACTAAGAAAGAATTAAGAATGATAATTTTATGAATTACACTTAATTTTTTATTCCCAGTAATAATTGTTATTTTTTATTGTTAAAAAAGGTTTTCAAAGAAGAAGAAGAGGCAATAAAAGTTGATTTGCATGAAGGTTGCGGAAGAACAAAATTATTTTGGGTTATGGCATTAGCTGATTCAAAAACTTTGAAAGCAATGGTTGAATTTAGAGAAGGAACAAGAAGTAAGATTGCATACTTTATTATTACAAGTTGTTAAATACAGGTACAGAAGACTCATTTTAACGGATCGTCAGGCCCAAAAAATCATCCATTGTTCCGAGAACATTGTTTGGACTTTTCTGAACAACAGTGAACAATATTGTGAACAACAGATTTCCTGCACACACAGGAAAATATCTGTTAATTGAAAAAATTTTCATTTTTTAACTCCTATATATAAGAAATACCAGTACTTGAAATTATTCAGTCTTTTGACATCTCTATTCTTTATCCTATAGAAACACATTTGTAATGTACAGTACCTGTACATGTATGTTATGCCGTATATGATTATATATTATGCCATATGTGTGTACAATAAAGTTGACAAAAATTGTACATACTGTAAGCATAAAAAGAGGCAAATTACATAGGGTCATTAGCACTTTGCCTGACTTTGCAATTTGTTTAAAAACTCATTCATCTTGGTTTCTTTTAATGCTGCTTTTCTATCTATTGAATACAACGCCACTCGATATTAGCAAGGTCATGGACAGTACGGCCTGTTTGTTTATGCTGGAACTCACGAGGAAGGTCTTTAATACAGTGGGTGATTGGTTAACAAACACAATTCGTTCCATGACTTTGTTTTCTATCTGAATTGTTTTTTAACCGATTATTGATTTACCATAGGTTTTTATGGGAATTTGATTGATTCGTTCTGGAAACTCCAAAAAATAAAAAATATATATTTTCGTACTATGTTTGTTTATATGTAATAATAAAAATATATGTATACACAGTCTTGCATTTTTATTAATTATGTTTTTTCTGTTTGTGGGGATTAAAGAATCTGTCTAATGTTGATTGCTTTTCTCTCTTCTTCAGGATTTTTCAGAAGTAATTAATAATATTGTAATTCATCACGAGCTCTTCAATGTTCTTTATTTCTCAAATGTAATTTTTGTTACTCCTTTAGCTGCTTGAGTCTTCTTGATTATACTGTATCTTCCTTAGATAAGATTGAACTGTGGCCTACTGTAGACCTATTCAAGTCATACTACCCAACAACATCAGACATCATCTGCCCACTCTCTATCTTTGCTATTATACTCTCACCTTTTGAAAATAAAAACCAATGCAAAACTTAACGAGTGTTCTCCCAACAGTCTCGTGAATACTATAAAAGAATTGTTTGTCGGAAAAATAAAAGGCTGGAATTCCGAGGGAGAGTTTCAAAGTTCGGAGGAATACTATCCGATCAGTATATACTGGCTTGAGCGTCGATGCCAACATCTCCTGCGCTCTGAAAGGTTTCAAATTGTTGCCTGAACACAAGGGAAGATTAATCGGTATTCATTATTTTACTTCGCTTCTTGTGTTTGTTCTGTGAGGTGTTCATTGTCCAAACATAAAAATCTTATGCGAAAGTGTTTGTTATTCGATTTGTTTGTGGTTCAAACTGTTCATTAACCGATCACCCACTGTACTTGGAAATACTCAATGGCCTTGCTAAATTTCAGCACAGCACTGTTCACTACGTGATTTCTCCTCAATCGTATCAGCCAGCTGACTCTCTTTGTACAATTCTTCAATTGTACTGTACATATCCTAGATATAACAAGTGCATCTTCAAACTCTACAAATTTCCAGAAACAAGTATTCCAAATATTAACTAAACGTTGAAAAAATGTGAAGTTTACAATAGATTTGGGGTAGAAAAAGTTTGTTATTTTGAGTAATGGATCTGCTAAAAGGATGTAAAATTACATTTATTTGATGAGACCTGGAAAAAAAATCAGTTATTCTGAGAAATCCGTTGTTCTGCAACTGTTAAAATGAGATTCTACTGTATATTTTCTTAAAACAATAAGATTCATAAACACAATATTTATGTTTTGATGTTAACATGTTCACTCTTAACAGATAGTTTGTAGAATAATTTTTCATTTATTTTTGTAATTGTGTAATTTAATTACAATTGAATATTGTTATGCATGTTATAAGTTAAAATATAAAAAAATAACACATGATTTCTTGTCATTTTTAGGAGAGAATGTGTTTTGAAATTCTGTATACATAGCAAGTTGCTAAAATATATATGCTTTAATTGATTTTATGTTTTTATTAAATCATTTTAAATATTATCTAGTGTTGAAATTAATATAAAATGAAAGTAAATATTATTTTTATTTACTTATGATACAGTGTAATCACAAGTTCAGATGATGATTGGAATATTCATATGTTCCAATCATCTTTGTAAATGAATTAAAGCTTTATAAATGATGATTTTAATTGACTTATTTCCTATGATAATGAGTTTTGACAATATCAGCAATAGTATAAAGCTATACAAATGTGAAAATTTGAACAACATACAAAATGAAATAAATTGTTTATTTCATCCTAAAAAGTCTACAATGATCTTCTACTAATACAAATAGTTAATAGTGCATTTGAATTTAATAGCACAACAAATGCACTTGCACCTTTAATGCATTGTCTAATTAATTTAATCTGTTAGATACACTACAAATCTATCACAGCAGTTGTGTTAAATTGTTTAAAAACTATTAAGTTTAAAAGAATAATTTGATTTTAGGAGCTTTCATTTTTTATAAAAAACAACTAGTAAAGTGTAAAATTGTATAATGTTATTAATGTATATATATTTAAACCATTTATGCATCATTGTACAGTACATGTTTTATTCTGTTTATATTATTATATTATTTTTGATAAATAATTATTAGAATAATAGAAATTATTTCTAATTATTATATTAACTAGGTAAGAGCAGTTCATCTGGAACTTGTCGTTTCTGTGGCTCGACAGGTAATACCGGTCTACTTGCTATTGGAAATGTGTGCAGTGAATCGGAATGCCAGGTAATATGAAAATTAGTATATGATAAGAAATGATTTTTATTTTATACTTTAAAGATAAATTGTCACAAATGAAGGTATCAATGACTATTTAAAGTTATTACTGACTATTGATGATGTTATTAATAATAATAAAATATATACAAATTGCAAAAATTTGATAAAATAAATAATCTCTATTTTGATATTGTCATTAGATCTAGCTTATAATCATTAAGAATTCACACAAGTTGTTTTTATTAATTATTAATATTTACATTGTCAAGTGTATAAAGTTATATTTCAAAAAATATTAAATTTCATGCCTTTTATTTATGCAAATTATTGGCAAATGCTAAACCTAATAAATAATGTTAAAAAATTGCATCATAAATGTGATGAGATTGAAATTCTGAATGTTTCAATTAGATGGTTTTATAGTTTGTAGGTTCAAGTCTCAATTTTCTTTATTTCATTTGCTAGATATAATGCCAATCATTGTGTAGTTTAGTGAACTTTAGCTCTACATGATAGGTCTTTCTGTTGGCCATTATAATTTCATTAATTAACAATCAGTTTTATTTTACTCTATTTTATTTGCTTTTAATCTTGTCAACACTTTCACGTATTTTATTTCATTTAGAATTATTAGTTAATAGATAATATAAATAGGTGTTTTGCAGTATTTAATGTTCTTTGGGAAACTGGGTTTGCAAGAATCAATTGCAAATTCCTATCATAAGAAATAATGGATAAGCTTAGCCCTAGATATGAGATTTTAGTTTGAGAACTTTTCAGGAACAAGGTGTGCTTGTAAATGAGGATTACACTATTTTTAATAATACTACAAAAAACAAATTCTGTAAAACATTCATTATAAGCAAACAAATTTTTGAATATGTGTATGATTTGTTTTATTGAAGCGCTTTCTTCGGCTCCGGCTATTCAGGTAACATTTCAGATTTAATAAATTTGTGCACTGTTAAATGTCAATGATTCTTTTATTCAAACATACATCATACTCTCTCAAAGTTGATGATTGATAGACATAGATCATTAAGGGGGATGCTTGTATTTATTATATTGTGACCCTTTTCCTTATTCTTTCTGTATAAGAATGCATTCATTTAAAAATATAATCACTGAAGATGACAAATGAACATCTTTCTAGACTCTGTTCTGTGGACACTAAAAAGATCGTTTTAACTATACCTGTTGTGGGTTCAACCAAGCCCACAATGGGTCAGCCTGGGGTGAAAGACAGGACTCAATATATCTACCTTCTGACTACCTTCTAAAAATTCCTGGGGTTTTTCAAATTTGAATGTCCCACCAAAGAGAAAGTCACACTTTTATGGTTACACAAGACAACAATAACAAAAAATATATATATATATATATATTACATAATACAAAATACATAAATAAAAAGTTTTGACAAAAGTTATAAATAAAATTAAATTATGCAAACAAAACTTGGAGAAGCAATCACAGTTGGAGATCTTTATACAGGACTTCATAATAGGAAAATCTGTATATAAATCTGACTGTATATAATAAATGCATTAAAACATATATAAATATGTGCGTACGAGTCTGGGAACAGACAAGCAAATGCCCTCCCAAATTCAGCGAATTCCTAATATAAATATATATTTTGAGTGTATTAAAATAATTACTATAGTTTGCTTTAAAAACATGATGTATTTTAAATATTTGAAGCATTTATTATTTCTATTTAGGAACATGCTCGAAGTGCCTGTACAAAACTTCTTCCGTGTGGTCACATGTGTGGTGGAATTTGTAATGAACTTTCATGTTTACCTTGTTTACACGGTTGTGGTGGCGAAACAACTGGTTTGAAACAAATTTTTGAATATGTGTATGATTTGTTTTATTGAAGCGCTTTCTTCGGCTCCGGCTATTCAGGTAACATTTCAGATTTAATAAATATGGTTAAATATTTAAAATTTGACTTAAACACAATCATTTTTATTTTACGAACAAGGAAGCATTTTCAGATTTTAAAATAAATCTTTATTTAATTAAATATTTTTCTAAATGCTTGGGAGTTCATAAATCGTATTTCAATGTAACTAGAATTATCTAAAGAATCTGTCTTTATAAAATTCCAGTCTATCAGGAATAATAATATAAAAAATTCAGATAATATTTGAATTTTTCCAGTTAAAGTAAAAACTTTAATGCATTATATTCTTCAAAAAGAAATAAACAGAATATAATGTCTGCTGAAAGAAGTCTTAATAATATAAAAGATAAAAATTCTTATATTGTTTAGTTAATCTTATTGAATTAGATGATACATTTTAAGAATGTTGCAGTTTCCTTTATAATTTTGGCAATGGCACAATTATATTATTGTGCAATTGCCATAGGGAATTTTTTTAATGAGTTTTGCATATTGAAGTGGATGAGAGCTTCAAGATAAAGCTTGACTCAACCATGAGATTGTTATGTTCTTGAAGTAAGAAGAATAAAATATGTAAACAATTTTATTTTAGAATTCTTTTAAGTATACTTCTCATTCTGGCCTTTTCATCAGTATATTATGATGTATCTGTATAATATATCAAGAAACATGAATTAAAAAAATAATTAAATTTTATGATTCATTACCTTAGTAAATTTGTTTTAGTAAACAGTTTAGCATTTTATATAAGATTCTTTTAAATATTTCATTTTTTAGCTTCAGTGTGGTCACGTATTTCATCTTCACTGTTGTTGTGCTGTATTAACAAAAAAATGGACAGGGCCTCGAATTACATTTGGGTTTTCACTTTGTCCTATTTGCAAGGTAAAAATATTTTCATTTTTCTTAAGAAAAATATTACTAATATTTGAAATATCTTATATATATCATTATTCAATATACAGTAAAATGTCACTTATGTGGACACCTTTGGATTGTAGCTTAGCATCTGAACATAGAACAGCTTCTGGGTACATAAGTGAAGGCTATGAAAAACTTGACATTCAGAACTGTAGTGTATCAGAATGAATCCTGCTAATGCTATAAATACAGATTATAAAAGTAAATAAAAATGATTAATAAAAAATTCACATGATACTGCACATTTTTTAAAATATATAGTAATTCTATTAAAGGTTAATCATCGACTTGTGTACTGGTGTAATCAAATAATTCACTCCCAACAACCTTTGAAAAAACCAGTAATAGTTAATTGAAAACAAACGTTTTCGACCGTTAACTCGGTCTTCCTCAGGTTATAACTATTGAGATTCGTTACAACTTCAAAACTCTTTCAGAACGTATTCAAACAACAAAGTTTGAATACGTTCTGAAAGAGTTTTGAAGTTGTAACGAATCTCAATAGTTATAACCTGAGGAAGACCGAGTTAACGGTCGAAAACGTTTGTTTTCAATTAACTATTACTGGTTTTTTCAAAGGTTGTTGGGATGAATTATATAGTAATTCAAACTTTTATTCAGGGTAATGTACAGGTACAGGAGGGTCTAATGATGTGTTCACTTGTTTATAATCGATCAGCGCAAATCGCAACCGTCAATCTCGTAACGGTCAACTCTTTGATAACAGGTGCGTGTCTGGGAATTGTAATGGATAAGTTACGGCGGCGCTGATCGATTATAAACAAGTGAACACATCATTAGACCCTCCTGTACATGGTGATATAATTAAAGACTAAGTGCTCAGAACTTTCTGTAAAAAGAATATTGGACAAATCTCAATCAAATTTGGTATACACATTTGTTCTGAGTATATTGTTTCAATTTTTGGGGGGAAAATTCACTTCAAAATTCAGCCACTAGGATGAAATTTGATGTCGTCGTCCCCTTAATGTGCTTTTTCTCGCACATTTCTTTACAAAATTCTGGAAAGAAATAGTAACATTTCATTATTTATGTTGCTTGCTATGTTCAATTAGATTGTTTTCTGGTGTCATACTGAAAAAATTACATTAGTAAATAATTTCTGCTTGTCTTATTAAATTGTGAAATTTTGTCCATGAAATTTTGAAATAAAAATCAAAATTTCATGGACAAAATTTCACAATTTACTGCATGTTTACTGCATGAATGTACAGTAAAATTTGTCTAAAATGGACTCTCTACAAAATGGAAATCTGTCTAAATGGAAAATAAATCCCAGAGTAGGATAATTTGATATGTAAAATACCATTACGAGCTGAAAAACTCTAATATGACAATGAAAGAACTTTTGAATACCAATTGCATATCATACATCAAAAAATTTCACTTTACTTGGGTTACTACTACTAAATTTTAAATCAGTTAATGATATAACTTTTAGGCTCATTATTTGTTAATGAGTGCCACATTCTATCATTCGTTTTCTTTGTTAAGACTTCAGTTTTATTATCTGGAAAATAGCAATGATAATGCAATGCCACTGTTTCTCCCCAACTCAAGAGGAACTCTAATCTCACAGGAGTAACAAAATATTTTAAAATCACCCATACTGAAAAAGTAAGTTGATAAAACATAAAATTAGTTTAATGTATTTTCATTGTTTTATTCTTTTGTAAAAATTATCATATAGTTACAATGAATTTTAGAATGAAATGCTTCTTCCATTCCACCCGTATTAGCTAGATAAAAAAAAAAGCAACCATGTTACTTACCAAAATTGTTAGGACTTGTGAATTTTGACTAGTAAATGATATTCATAAATAGGGTAATTAAAACATATTTACTAAGTATCAGTTCTTACATAGAGTTTTTACTTTGTATACCATGTATGCATTGTGGACATTTTCAACATGTCTATTTATTAAGAAACTTGCATTAGAGGAAATTTACATTAGATAAGAAGCTTAAGAAGGAATAGCTAGATATGAGTTACAACATTTTCTAACTTTATCTGGATTAATAAAAACATAAACTGCTATAAAACGGAAAAATCTGTCAAATGGAAATTTTGGCTTGTACATTCTGTTTTAGACAGGTTTCACTATATATTTCATAATTAATATGTATTTTTCATATTATTTATTTTTAGGCACCCATGAATCACTTGGTTTTGAAAGATCTTTTAGATCCTATACGTTCCTTGTATGAAGACGTAAAACGGAAGGCTCTTATGAGGCTAGAATATGAAGGTTTGCATAAAGCCGAAGCTATCACTACCCCGGGTGCAAGGTTCTATAGTGATCCAGCTGGTTTTTCTATGGAACGTTATGCTTATTATGTATGCTATAAATGTAAAAAGGTAAGAATTTAAATCAGAAATAAACAGTAAATAAATGTTCAAGTAAACACAGATAAAATTACATTCATATGCAGAGCAGTTTTGATTTCTTCCGTGTTAGAATTAATGATTTTTTTAATTAGTTAGTTAATTTTGTGTGTGAAGGAGAGGTACTGTACATTAAAGTCACTAAAAAGTGACTTTAAAGCACCTCCCCTTAACAATCCCACATTTATATTGTCAAATTTTAATGTTCTATGCCAAAGCAAAAGTTGAACCCACAAATTAGAAACAATGCCTTAACACATTCATTTATAGATCAATTCATAGAATGTTCTTAGACTATTTTTAAATTATAACATATAATGAAGATAGATTTTGTAAAGTTTTCAAAATCTATTTTTGATTTGTACTTAACACTTTATATATAAAATGATGCAAAATGTAAAAATTATTTATTTATTATTAAATTATATACTATATATGTCCTGTTGATCTTACTTTCCCAGCTGTTGTTTGTACATAACAAAGGAAAGTATTGGAATCATGTCAAATTTGACCTTCAGTTTTTTCAAATCTCCATGTTTTGAGACCTCCTGAATCCAAAAAAGTTTTGCGTGTGTGTGTGTGTGTGTTATATTCATCCCTCCTACTTATTATCTCAGGATAGGGTGAATATAAAGAAATGAAATTTGGCATGGTAGCTTATATATAAGGGGCATTGATGCTATTAAAATTTTGGTTGTGAAAGGTCAACGGGATGGAGAGATAGAGGTGATCACATGTCATATCTTGCAAGGGTTTTACTTAAAGATTTTACTTGGTGTTAGCATTTACAGTGTTTTATAAAACTCATCTCTACCCTCAAAATGAAGTCTTTTACTATTTTATAATAATTAAAAATATATAAAGTTTTTATAATAAAACCTCATAACAGATGGTGCTACATACAATTTTAGTTATCTTGATTAATAATACAAAAGTTATTTTTAAAATAAAATCTCATAAAAGCCAGGAAAGTTATGCAACTCGGTAGATTGTTTTTTAATGTAAAAAAATAAAGACAATTTTGAAATTGATTCATTTATAATTTTGGACATAGTTTACTGTATAATTACATATTTGAGTCAATATAAAATAAAGAATTTATACTTTATATTTTTATTGGCTTTTAGGTTTTAATACTTGTTGTAATAAGCCAACAACTACCGGATTTATCGGACTATTATATTGCGATTATTTTAAATTAATTACTAAATAATTTGTCACTAGAGGGAGGTGTTAGGCAACATCTCTTATTAGATTTAATAATTATAATTAAACTAAATAATTTAGAAAATTCTGAAAGAAAAGCTGGCAGTTGTGGGTTTATGTCCTGCTCCAGGCCAATTCTTTTCTTCCAGAATTTTCTCTATTATTTAATTTAATTATAATTATTAAATCTAATAGGAGATGGTACCTAATGCCTCCCACTAGAGACAGATTATTTAGTAATTAATTTTAAATAATTGTGATATAATAGACCGATATAATCCAAAAGTTGCTAGCAATTACGTGTACATCGGGTTTGTAGATGGTTTATGTAAATGCTTGTTGTATTCAAAATTAAAATTGTTGTTATTATCATCACAATATACAGTACTTGTATGTCAATGAAAAAAGATAATGAGTTTTGTTTTTCTTTCTAGGCTTATTATGGAGGAGAAGTTCGATGTGATGCAGAAGCTGGAATTGGTGAAGATTATGATCCAACAGAATTGGTTTGTGGTGCCTGCTCTGATATATCAAGAGCACAGGTAATTAAAAACAATAATTTTTTCACAGTGTTTCGATATATTACTTATGTTTAATTAAGCTGATTATTTGCATGAAATATTTAAATATTGTGTTTAGTAGTATTTTTAATTTATGAATAAATTTTAAAAAAGGAATAATTTTAAATACCTTAGATTACCATAAATACCAACAAAGGAAATAAGATTGTGATTTCTAATTCATTTGCCAGACTTATACTTAGAAATTTTAGTAATAATTATTATTTAAAATGTTTTAATCAATTCCAGATGTGTCCAAAACACGGTACAGATTTTCTGGAATACAAATGTCGCTACTGCTGTTCTGTTGCAGTGTTCTTCTGTTTTGGAACTACTCATTTTTGTAATGCCTGTCATGATGATTTTCAGCGGGTTACAAACATACCAAAACACGAACTTCCACATTGTCCTGCAGGTCTGTAATTTTTTGTCTTTTCTTTATTAACATAGAATAAGTTTTTGTTATTTCAAACTGTGCCTATATTCTTTGTGTATGGTTTTAAAACCGTGGTGAAGTATCGATCGAAGACGACAAACTATTTGATCTCGAAACATGTTTTGATCGATGTATTGACCGGCGTAAAGGATTTGAATAAAAACATATTGAGTAGTCTAGTGTCTTCAATCGACACTTCAGTGTGATTTATGAATGTATACAAAATGTAACTGTCAAATTAAACTTGACATTAATCTACATGGATTTTTCAAAATATCCGATTTGTTCATGATTTTTGTCTTTGCTGTATATGTTTGTCAGAAATCTTAAAGCTTACTTGTTAAATTCTGTTTTAGAATTGTTTATTTTTTTAATCATATACTTTTAAAACAAATTACTATATTTTCTCAATTGTAAAATACACTTCATTTTTAACTCATTTTAACTTGTTCAAAGCAGAGGTATCTTTGAATTGATTACATGCTACGTTCGCAGACCTTGTCTATTATTGATGTGTAACATATCACATTTTTGGCAATAGTATTCAATAGTCACATTAATTTAAATCAGCTTTGCTTATTAATGTGAGGAATGTCATTTGTATTATCTCTCTCTGGTGCACTTGAAACATTTTGTTGTCACTTTTATTTATAACAAAATGAGTTATATGACATATGTTATAATTTAAAATAGCATTTGTAAAGTATATAAAAATTCTCTTTAAAAATTATTTTTAATACTAATATCTTTAGTACTTGATTGCTTGCTGTTCTCTCAGTTAGTTGTATGTTCTTCGGAACTTAGCATAAAGTTGTTATTGAGAACAAATCATACAGGAACACTCCTTTTTTTTAGATTTATTTTCTAAATTAGTTGTAAATTATGAAAAATAAATCAACTTTTTCATCAAAAGGAATGTCTCTGTATGGTTTGTTCTCAATAGCAACTTTATATAAATTCCAAAGAACATACAACTAGTATCTTTTTCTTGTTATTGTGCTGAATGCATTAAACATGTCTTAAAATTTATACCAAATTTAGATTGTTTGAAACACTCATTTCACAACAGTTGTTTAACTTATGGGTAAAATCTAATGAGTTGAATGAGAATGATGTCATCATTATTCTTTCCTTCAATGACCATTTTCAACCGATTCATTTACAACAGAGTCTATGTTTCTAAAACTGAAGTTACGAATGTTGCTAGTGCAGTCTTATGCAAAATATTTTTTAGATTGCTTGAGATTTGCAGTTACAGTAGCACTAGCAGAAATTTAAATTTGCCTACTGGAAAGCTTTCAGTTAATTGACATTTTGGTTGATCGATATTCGGATAATCAATGCTCTACTGTACTTGTATCATTCAACTTTTAATCCACTTTATACATTTGAGTGAATTTAGAAACATCAGTATAGCTGATCTCCATTTTTTTATTATGTAAATTAACTCTTTCCTTTATGAATTTTGTTAAAATTTTGTCTGGTAAAGCAGCTTTAATACAGCCACACAAGCAAACCAGTTACTGATGGTGCATTTTTTAATAAATAAACTTTGAAACAATTTCACGGAATAAGAACTAGTATTAAATCTCTTTTTGTGGCAAGAACTTTTCTAACCACCTGATGTATTAATGAATAGATATTTTTATGTTTTGTTAATTCAAGCAGATGTATTTATTTCTAATTTATTATCTTCAAACTTAATTTTGTTAGTTGTAAGACCCATTTAATATATCCTACAAGTCAAGTTTGTATTAATTAAAGGTTCAATAAATGGCGTCCAAAAACAGAGTGCCGATGATTGCTAATAGTTCTTGTCCCATAAAAGTCCATTCAGGAAAGCACCATACAATGTAAAAGCACTTCTGGTATCCACAAACTGTCCTTAGCGAGGTATAATCCACCTCTCGTAGGCCAGGCGATTCATTCTTCTCGAGCCAGATGAAACAACTTCTACTTAGCAGGATGAAAGCAAACTCGATATTCCCGCCAAAACTGATCTATATATGTGCTATGGGCTGGCGGACAACCAATCAGTGCTCTTTTGGTAGTTCTCTATCTGGTCCGTTGCACGTTCAAATCTAAACAGATCATGGAATGTTCTCTTGTGAACAATTGGTCCAAATCTGACCAATCCTAACAAGCCACGATTCTGCCACAACACTGCACAATAACAACACAAAAATAGGCTACTATGCAGTAATTTCGATCTTACTGAAAAAGGATTGTCCATGTTAATGGAAAGGAGGAGTGGGGGACAAAAAATTGTCTAGATGGACTGTTTTTCTGTGGCATTCAAATTTGTTTGTCATGTGAATAAACTATGGAAACTATATGCAAGTATTTTTTAAAGTCAGTTCTGCAATATTAAGGTATCTATGAACTGTTGTAAACATTATTAAAGGGAAAATGATTGCCAAAAATACATCATTGTACACAATATGGACGGGGGTCAACAGTGGCCCTGCACAAATCCCATACTAGTGCATTATTAAACTAAATTTTCCTCCTCAGAAATCTCTTCTGCATGTCCTGAAATGTCAGCATACAGAATTTCATTGTATTTGGACTGCTACATATCCCTAAACACAGTGTGTTGAATAGGGATACTTTATGATCATCCTGAATATCTTTAATTTAGTTGTTAAAAGGTAAAAATTTTGTTTTTTAAGAAACAATAATGTAATTTCTTTCCACGGATCAATTCTTTTCTTCCAGATGGTTCTAAATTATTTAATAAATTAACTAAATTAATAATTATAATTTTAATAAGAGAAGGTACCTAATGTCTACCTCTAGTAACAAATTACTTAGTATTAATCATTAAATTAGTGGAGTTATAGCCCAATTATATAGGCAATTGTTTGGTGATGTTTGTTATTTTCATATTCAAATTAACTGATTTGCACAGATAATAAAATATTGAATAAAATAAAATTGTGGTAATTTGCTTTGGAAGTGATTTTTTACAAGGAATTTTTTTAGAAAATAGCAGTATAATCATAATTGTAGACAATTTTACAATATTCATTAGCAAATCTTCAAATGTATTGTTAATTTCTACCAATGTTAGTAAGTTCTAAACGTATGAAAAGCAAAATAAAATTGAAGATCTGCAACATTTTACAGATATTTTCAGTCTATTATTATCCCTGGGCATAAACTGAAAAGTTGTTCCATCTAAGTTGAAATTAACAACACATACCGAAGATACACTAATGAATGTTTAAGTATTAGATTTTTTCCAAGTTTTTTTAATTTTTCAGGTCCAAAAGCTAAACAGTTGGAAGGAGACGAATGCCCTCTTCACGTCACTCATCCTCCGACGGGCGAAGAATTTGCATTAGGTTGCGGAGTTTGTCGAAATGCACATACATTTTGAATCAAATTCTTTTAGCAAAGTTTTTGTACATATTGGTCAAAATTATTAAGGAAAAAATATTTACAATTACAAAGAAGAATGTACAACTTTTGATATGTACATATTATGTATGGTCTGATAAATATGTCAGCATAATTTTTAAGAGATATACAGAGATTTAATAATTTAATAAAATTATAACCCCCTCTTGTACATTACGAATTAAGTCCAAAAACAAAACGAAAAGCCAGGTAATATTTTACGCAGTATTTAGTACCTGTGTTACGATATGTATTTTAAGTATGGAAGCAGCCTAACGAGACGACATAAAATGTTTTATTTTTTAAACGCCGTTCCATTCTCTTCTATTTTAGTGATATTTGGTTGTTTATAATTCTTAAAAGCGGAGCCGACAGAACCGAAATCGACTTTTTTCAATTATAATTCCATAGGCACTGTATGCCTTTTATAAAAACTGTGATATTTTGTTAAAGAGGAAATATTGATTTCGTTTGGAAAATTACAACCCTCACGGTCGACGATCCGAATATAGAATGTGTGTGGTATGGGTGCTCATTATTTTTATGCTATTGATTACGGCTCAATTTTAGGAGAACAATTCTGATTTAATCTCTGTCGGGAGATTAAAAACAATACTCGCACAGTTCAAAAAAGAGAGAATATTGTCATCGGTGTGTATTATATTGATGTATGAGTGCACATAATAGAATTATGTATATTAAAATTACATTTGCCATTAAATCATCTTTCATTACAAATCATTTCCTATGGCTTTATTGTATTATATTTCATTTAAATTTGGATCATAAAATTTCTCATTAATTTATATGGAAAATTGGTATTTTCTTAAATTAAAATCAATCAAATCATCTTCAAGCATGTCAAACTGAAACTGTAAATTAAAGTAAAAATTAAAATGGTATAATAATAAATTTATAATCATATCCAAACTTTTGTTAATTTTGTGAGATATTTGCAAAAATGATTTGGCAAGTAGCAAGTTCTTATGAAATCAGAAGATTAAATTTCTAAGTGAGTAGTGCCATTTTAAAATTTGTGCATTGATTTCAGTTACTTATGTCAAAACATAGAGTTTATTGGACTAAAGTGCTGCAGACATTAGTAAAAAAAATAATGCTTTAATGGTTCCATTAAAAATATTTTACATATTGATTTATAATCAATAACAAATAAGTTTTATATATTCTGACTGAAATAAAGCATAAAATATTTTATAATTTTAATTTAATTGCAAGGATATTTTTAATTTATTACATTTTAATACTTAAAATAATATTTCCATGATATAAATCATCAACAATCATAGAATGCTATTAGCAAGAGTTTGATTGTGAAGTTTAATCAAAGTTTCCATTAATTATTCCCTGAAGAATATTTAAATTTACAATGTTAAATCCTACTTTACACCGGCAACATTCTTATATAATAATTACAAATTTATTATTTTAAAAAGTTTAAAATTTTTAATAATTTATAGTAATAAAATAATTATTTAAAATATACAAATAAAAAGTTAGTTATGGAATATGTGCCCATAGTTGCTAATTATTCACTTTAAAATTCATATTCCAGCTTATTTGAAGATCATTTATCACGCTTACTATGGTGATTAATTGATGCATGTAAGGTAATTTATCTATTGATGCAAAATATTCATAATGGGCTTTTATCAGAAACGTTTGAAGAAAACTTCTGAAAGGACTTATTCATTGTTCCTTGGAGGAGTTTATGTTATATACGATTGTGGATCTACATTGTTTACGTAAGTAAAACTTCTTGTTTAATTGAAGGATAATAATTAATGTCATGTGTGATAAAATTAGTTGTGACATTTCATGAGATAATAACTAAATAGAAGTTATGATTTCATGAAATGTTTTTAAAGTATAGTTTCAACAATAAAGTGGAAAACAGGGAAGACACATAATTTCATTGAATTTGTGTCAACTATAAACTATTGTCAGTCATAGAAAAACATTAAGCAAGTAAACAAACGGAAAGCTTCTCTCCCAGTGATGTAAAGACTTCCGATTGGCAGAAGAGGATCGGAGAGAACGACAGAGAAGGAGGCTTGGAGAGGATGGCCCTGGCATCTTAGATACTTGGTAAGCCTGCCAAGCATAGAGACATTATACTCTGGGTATGGTTAAGACCCAAGATCAGACAAAGAGTGCAGACAGCCAATTCAGTCTAGAATTTTTCCAGGAGACATCCGATTCTCAAAAGTCATTTCACATTGTTCCAGATCATCCCAGAGCATTAGTGTACCTCACTTTACATGCTGTGATATGCTAATTGTTGCACATTTCTTTGTAAATAAATTATATATACAGAACTAACTTGAAGTCGGAGGTCTGGTTCAAACAAATCTCCATTTGAACACCTGAAGCTGTGCTTAATCAAGTAAATAGTTTGAGTAGATAGTCTGAGTGAAGCTTACACTGTGTTGATAATTGAGTTTTGCTCTCAAATAAAATATTCACTTTCGCTCTCCCTCTCTCAAAAGTTCATATGGAGGAATACAATATTACATTTAGCCATTTTAATATTATTTCTACGTTGTTAATCGTGCAGGTAATCAAACATATCGAACTTTGTTAGTTTCGTTAACTGTGTGGCTAAACGCCATTATTGTACTGTATAGTTATATTTTATATTATATTAGAATATATATTTTCCTTCCTTCTTCCTAGTACTATTATCTTTACTTCTTGGTATTTTCTCCTGACCGGTGCATAATGGCTCAACAGCAGGTGGTCCCTTAGGACAACGAACGGTATGCGGCCCTTAGGCTATAACGGGAACAGAGTGGTCATTCTTTGACGAAGACTCGAGAAGGAAAGACGCGCCAGAGGCGGCTCTCCACCACGTTTTTGGGACCACGTGGAGAGGACAAAGAAGTACGAGGGAACGTAGAAAAATCCGGATTGAAAGGAGAGAAGTTCGAGAATATTTTTTGTCCCCGTCCGTCAAGGAACTTACGTTTTAGTGACGAAGTTAATCGTTCACGATAAAGAAGAGATCCACCAACCATTGTATATAACGCACCGTGATAACGCCGTAATATTTGGGTACCCTTTTCTCTTTCAGTCTATCCTTTACTTTATTCATCTTCATTTTCCCATTATCTTAATTTAGTTATAATTAGTTATAAGTTTAGTTATAAGGTGTATATATATGTATATTTACTTGTCGGGGAGAGATATTTTTTTTTGTATAGCTGGCATCCTACAAGTTCCTGTATTTTTATCACGCAAATTAAAGATTCTGTTTTTTGAAAATCCCAGTTTCTTTGTACTCGGTATTCGCATAACTCACAACTGCCATCAACATCCGTCGTAATACCAGACTTATTATATACAGAATAGGAAATATCACTCATTTAGGAAATCAATATTTATTAGTTTATATTATCTGGAGAATGCATTTTGGGCATTCTTGTCCCTCATCAGCTCCTATACAAGTTAATGTGTAACTTGTATAGGAGCTGATGAGGGACAAGAAGATCCAAAATGCATTCCTCAGATAATATAAACCAATAAATGTTGATTTCCTATTCTGTGCATAATAAGTCTGGCGCTATTCTATTCTATTATATATTCATAATGATAACTTTGTTATCATTGTGAATATATAATAGAATTTCTTGAGAAGAGCAAGAGCGAGATTTAAATATGACAGCTGGGAAATATACATTTTAATTATGTTTTAATAATTACTACAGATTTCTTTTTTATTTATTCTTTTCAAGAAATAAATGTAAGAAGTTAGCATGAGAAACAACTTGGCACTCGAAACAATTTAATATGTGTTAAGAGAGAATTATATATTTAGAATGCAAGGTGAGTTTGTAAGTATTTGTATTTGTATTCTAATTCTCTAAACAATTTATATTATGAAATAAAATTAATAATAAGGAAAGATACTATTTCAATGTAATTAAAGTAATTAATTCCTGTGCAGAGCTGCATTTAGGCTCACCTGGTGCCTTGTGCTTTAATGTAATTGAATAACAGTCAATGTCACATTTGGTTACAAATTATTTAAATATATTAAAATTGCCTTACTGTCCTTATTTCTAATTGTATTATTGTAATTGTCTATTCGGACCTTACTTATTAGTAGGACTTTATACCGGTGTCTAAAAATTTTTGGCACAATGACAGTTCAGAGAAAATAAAGTTTTATTAAAATTCACCTGTAGTAGTAATTTTTTCAGAAAAAATTACTACTACAGGTGAATTTGAGTTGTAATATTAAATAGCAAATTGATACAAAGCACGAGTGTTTGATAATGTTAACTTAAGTGTAAATTTAAACAAGCAGGAATTTAAAAATGAAAAATATTTATTAAATTGTTATTGTTAAATCGTTTTCGTATTTAGCTCTTCTCAATAAGGACGATGCAGTGCTCGACGACTTCTACGGGGTCTCCTCGTCGGTCCGTATCCCAAGCGAGCTCTTCGAGAACACATTCTTCCACCTCCTCGAAGCCATCCTCTCGGTGATCGGTTTGCGGCACTAAGTCCTGGCAGATTCGTCCTTTTCGGTGTTATCTTAATTCGTCTTCCTCTGAAAAGCGATTCGTCTAATGCCATAGCACTCTCGACGGATTCTTTCTCGGCAAATTCAACGTAGGCAAAGCCTTTCGGTTTACCCGGGTGCTTATGACATAAAATCGTCACGCGATGTATCGAGCCACAGTCGCGGAAATGAAGTTCCAATTCTTTAGCACTGGCTCCGTAGTCGACGTTGCCCACGAAAATTGATCTTCCGTCGGCTTCGACTTTTTCCCGAAGTGACGGGTGACTTGGTGGAGTAAATTGCTGGCGAATTTCTCTGGTCTTCGCAGATGAATCTTCGACCGTAACTAGCGGTGGTTTATCGTTATGTTCGTTATTTCTCGAGTCTGCCATTTTGTTAAAATGTTCTCGTTGTCGAACTGCTGTCTAACGAGGCAGAGGGATCTAAACGTATGCGACGTTTATATAAGCTACGAGCAGGTTCGTATTGGTTGATTGCAGTAGAAAGGCACCAATAGGAAACAGTTAAGAAGCGGTTTCGATCCATCGCAAACAATTGAGAGGTTCCTACTTGTCGAAGTACGCCTTTAATCACTTTAAAAAACAAATAATGAAGTATTTTGGTATTTTTTAACGAAAGATGTATTTATAAAATCGTTTTAGGCGTTGATCGTTGATTATTGAATTAATTAATGCTCATTAGACAAGGTGACATCGAGAAACAGAGATGTTTATCGACGTAGTTATCCTAGACGAGCAGTTTGAGCAGTAATGCGCCACAAATGAAAGATTATATATGATTTATTGTTGAGAAAAGAAAAAAAATATGACGAAAAGTGCAGATAGAAAAGAGAAATGTAATAAAGAAAAGAAACTAAACTAAAAAATAAGAATAATAAAGTAAAATCAGTTCGCATTTAAGCGGGAAAAGTCTTGTATAAAATGGAGTCGATGGTTAAAAGCAGCCGTGTTTGAGATTTTCTCCTGAGGGAACTGCGTCTGAAACATAACGTGGGTGAGTTGCTGGACACGACTAAAAACCATATATTTGAAAAAGTTACATAAAAGTTGAAAATTTCTGATGGGATGAAGTCGTCCAATCTTGAGCAGGGTCAGTAGCTCGCATCCGGTCCACATCAGACTGGATCCTGGTGTGACATCTCCCGCTACGTTGACCCCCTCCGGAAAAACCGAACCGCCGGAGCGAAAGACAAAATTTTGTCTCCGCCAACCGTTAGGCCTACACGACATTAGTGTTGACATATTTTCGGAAGATCCCTAAAAGTATATCAAAAAATTGCTAAATTTTCTTTTTTGCTACTATCCCAATTAAGCGTTTAAATTATGTATGTTTATTAGTTTGGCTTCCTTCTTTGAGATTTGGCCCAAAAAGGCGGCTGCATCAATTAAACGGAATCGACTGTATTTTAGTACAAAAACGAAATCAAAAAGTCCACACCGCCCGCATTGTTCCAGAAGCTTCCCTTTATTAAAGTTAGGCCATGGAAGAGCTAGGTAATCTTTCTCTTAGAACTCTGATAACTTTTCCGTATTTCGACCGAAATTCACCAAACTCCGCAAAAATATCAAGCAACTGTGTGGCTTCATATTCGACAAAACAGCACCCAAATATGTCAAAATACTTTTTTGTTATTAAGCGTCAGAGGCGAAAATCGACGCTTTTATTTTTGAAAAATATAATTAACTCAGAAAAGATATATTCAAAAAAGTAATTTATGCACACACCAGGATTCTACTGAGCATTTCAACAAGAAAATCATCTAATCTAACGAGGGAATTTTTTAAAAAGCTGACAAAAAGTGAAAATGTTACCCCAGTAGCAGTGGCTTAGCTAGGGTGGGGCAAGTAGGGCACGTGCCCCGGGCGCCTTTCAAAGGGGCGCGCAAAATCGCCAATTATTAAATTTAAAAATCAAAATAAATCAATTCATATCAAACAATCTCGTCCTCGACTCACGAGCTTCGCGAATGAGCGAGAGGGAATGAGGGTGCGCGCAGGCGGTGCACTCGCTCGTTCGAATTCGACACCTCTCGCGCAGTTGTTTATTTTGTTTACATGCGATTTGTGATTCTGATTTAAATACTCCCGAGTGAGCGAGCGAGCGTTATTGAAGCCACTTGATTTGTTATCTAATTGTCAGTGTCGGCATAGAATCGTCTGGACGTACGATTCCCGCCTTTTCTTGTTTCTTTTTATTTTATTTCAAATTAGTCGACGCTGCAGAAGTAGGTTGGAAAACGACCAGTAGTTTTGAATCAACGATCGCTGATTGGCCGTGGATCATCGGACCATAGCCGGACCTACGACAGAGCTGGGTAGCGCTGATTGGTTAATCAAACTTAACTTCAATCCGTATAAAAGGTTAGAGTTTTGGCGAGAAAAGGGGAGTTGGCCAAACGGACTGTTTTATTTAGTGTATCTGTTTTTTTATATTAAGATAATTTACGAAGGGGCGCAACTTTGATGCGTACCCTAGGCGCCATTTTCGATTGCTACGCCCCCGCCCAGTAGCTTGACTAAGAAAGAGGAGGAAAAAAAAAAGAAAGAAAATGAGACAGACTAGGTTAAATTGTGGCCATTCAGAATTAGTGTTGTATATGCTGTAAATAGCATATAATTCTTGTTTTTATCTTAGATCAAGTCAATTAAATTCCACAGCGATTATCAGTGGCGTGCCGTCATTGGAAGCGGTGGAAGCGCCGCTTCCCTCGTATTTTCTAAAATATGAATTCATATTGGGTGATTATTTTCATATTTGAACGTACTGTACTTTGAATTAATTAAAATTAATATTTTATTATAACCACATTATGTATCTTATTACAAATTTCTATACTACACGTGAAAAAAACAACAAGATTGCTATTGTGTATTCGAATATCAGTGGCGGAATGGAAGCGCCGTATTATCAAAACCGGGTCAGCTTCCAAGCAGCCAGATTATAGGCATTTGTGCATGCGCTTTACAGAGCACCTACCTCACCCGGTTTAGCTTGTGGAAGCTACACACGCATAACGCTTCCAACTATTCTATCCCTTAGCCACTGGGTAGGGAGCTATATGACTAAGTGAATTGTTTAAGATTTAAAAGTAAAGAGTATTCAATGTTATTTTTATTTACGTTTCTTTGCAAAGTTATATTTAATTATAATTTTCTTTTAATTATACTGTAATTATATTGATAGATTTTCAGACAAAATCTTTAGAATTTTTATTACTTTTTAGATGTTAATAATTTTAATATTACGAAAAACAATTTTTCCAAACGTGTTTTAATTCTTTAAATTAAGTAAATTTTATGGGAAATTTTTTGCTTATCCTAAATTACGTGGCGAATCGCAATATTTTTATTCGTGTCCGGACTATATCGACGAGTAACTCTTAGACATAAAAAGTATTATAATTAATGACGATCCGAACAAAGACGTATTAAAAGAATTATACGATTTAATATTATTAATTTTTACGGTACCATCTACCGGTGGGTCTGTCGAGCGCAGTTTTTCGACCACGAAGGGAATTCATACATTGGCCAGGACACACTGTCAGTCGGAGGAAAGATTGTGGTCGCTAGCGTCGCTTTCGATAGAAAAAGAACTTTTAAATACAGTGGTGCCTCGTATAACGTACGCCTCGAATAACGGACTGGCTGCGATCAACGGACTTTCCGGCATAATTGGTGACTGCTCCATGGGTGCGTTCTTTAATAGCGGTCGTTCTGCGTCTCCGCTACTACGGGAGTGCGCTGCTGTTTGTAGGCATTTAGGAACGACGGTGAAAGAAAGAGAGATGGCGGTGCCCGCACTATCGATAGTATCGTGATGGAGGAATCTGTTATTCTAAAATAAGAGCTTTAAAAGGCAAAAGAAGGGTCCCAATTGTAAAATTTAACCATAAAATGGATTATTTGTTGAAAGAGCATTCAAAATAGCCTCGAAAAAAAAAAATTCGTAAACACATCACCGCGTGCGCTAACTCGCGCTTTCACAATTTCTAAATTCTCATTCATAAAATCACATAATGAACCCGGAAACGAAACTATCTGAGCCATGGAGGACGCCATGTTGCTTTCCACTGTAAACTTTTTTTTTGTAACTCTTTCCGCCCTGTGGGCACTAAGAGGGCCTCTTATAGCTAGCCCATTATGGGTTCGGCCAGGCCCACAATGGGGCGGCTGGGTGGTGAGGACGGGGACCGACATATCCGGACGGACCACCCCCGAAAAATTCCTGGGGATTTTTCGACCCGTCCGGATTCGATCCCGGGTCCCCCAGGGCGGCAGGCTGCTAACCTTGACCGCTCGGCCATCCGGCCGCCTCCACCGTAAACTGCTGCTACAAGCGGCTGTTTTTGCCGTTCGACGGCGCGCACTCCCACCGGAATTTAGGAACGCGTTCCGCAGGAATTTTTAAACGAATGTCGCTCGCGCAGAGTTACGCGGTGGAATAAAAGAACGCACCCCTTGTTCATTTTTTTATGATACAGCACGGTTATTTTATGCTGCGGAACGAATTAGATGTTTTAACATGTATTTCTAAGGGAAAATGCGTTTCGTATAACGGACGTTTCACTTAATTCGTTCCAGGTGCACGTTCGTTAAGTACGTTATATGAGGCACCACTGTACGTTGATGGAGTCGACGATCGGCGACTTTTATCATAAAGTAATGAATTTGCTATCGACTTTGCGGAAAAATCGCCGAATGGAGTTGTTTTTTTTTAAATTTTTTATAAACTAAGTTTTTCTATCATTGTTTGTATCGTATCAAATACAAATAATACATACATAATATTGTATTTTAGAACTAAAATACATGAATTGTTTATTTTTGTCATTTCCAGTATTTGTTTAAAACTTTTATGGAAATGTGAGGTTCCGGACAGGTCCGACCCGTCACGAAAGCGAAAAAACGGTTAATTTAGAGAAAAATTTATTAGTTTAACAGAACACAGGTAAAAGTCTTTGATATAAACAATGGGTGTTCAACTACAAAACTGCCAGGCAGAAACCGTAAATCGCGGAAGGAAGTCGTCCTACGATCGGTGGAAGATCGAATTCCTCTTCGATTTTCACTTTTCTCGCGCGCTCCAGGTAAGAGTCTCGTTACGCTTAGTAACGAGGGCCCAACCATTCGGGAAGCGTGATTGAGGGAGAACGACCAATTAAATGGACGAAAGAAAGAACGGAGATTGATATAATATCCGACAATCGAGGACACTTGGCACTCGGTTAACGTTCCGAATAACCGAAACGCCGTGTGTCGACGCGCAAAAAAAAAAAAAAATTTCTCGTCTATTGTGCCAACCCGTAACTCGTGCCACTTCGGACTTCGTCCGTTGGCGTCGAGGACACGGTCTAAGTCTCCCCGTGCTTTACAGACTCGTCGACGCCAATGTCCCGGGGCCACCTTCGATCTGCGATCAAAGAACCACATCGACGCCCAGGATGTCCGAACGGTTGATTGTCCTAAAACTAACTATTTTGTACAGTACGTGCAGAATGAATACATTAAGTCAAAATGATCTACTGTCACTTCTCGCGTTACGACCACCTCGACTTACATTTAAAAAATTTTTCGTCGTATCAATTTTTTATAGTTTTCGTCAAATATATATCATACACACACATATCTTGCGATTGGTTGCGTCATCTTTAGTTTTGTTCTGCAGTTATACAAGCACACGCAAAGGGTAACTAAAATGGCTAACTTATGTTGTTAAGTACAGTCACTTCTCGACTTACGTCCGAAGTTGCGGAACCGAACCCCGTCGTAAGTCGAGAAGTGACTGAATAATACATACTTATAAATAATAGGCCTATATAAATTTATAATTTATCAAATTTCTATTTATTAAAATATATATAGTGTTACATGTAACAACACAAAATTCATACAAAATAAATTCATATATTGCAAGAATGCTATTATTCAACAACAATCGAATGAACAAAATGTTGAAACAAAAGTAATGAACACGAAGTACTAAACTTTAAAATTATCACGATGATCTTACCAGTGTTTTTTCAATATCGTCAGAATCTTCCTCACTAGAAGGTTTTTGTATGGTCGAAGCGGATGATGGTTTCCAAGTGTAATATTTTATCGTCGTTGCTTTTAAGTAGCTTCTTTCCTAATAACAGTGCTTCGCAGGAATCGGTAAGAACTCGATTTTGTAGTTTTTATTAAATTTAATTGTAAAAAAATATGTTCGACTGCTGCACTCGAATGAGGAAGCAATAATCTATTTACTGCCAAAGCAAATAGAATAAAAATGAATGTTTTGAAAGGTACTGGAATTGAAAGGAAAGGTATTAGGATTTCACGAATGGTACTAGGAAAATGGTGTTGGGTATCTTGGTACCGGAACAAGTAAAAAAGGTACTAGATTAGTACAAAAGTACTAGGTGGAACAGCACTGATGCCACCTTTGTAGCCTCGATTCTGTTACCCGGCATCGCCGCTACAGGCGCCTCGATCGAGTTTCGCCGTTCCTTCTACTAGCTCTATAGCAATAAACTAAGGTAACGAAAGCAATTTTTCTGTTCTTTCGTCTTGTCATTAAATAAAGTTTACTACGATCTCAAAGACAGAAGCATCGTTTGTATTTTTTTTTTTAATATTAAATAAACTTCTGTAATCGTTAACTTCGTTAACTTATCAATTAATTTTCGCCAATAAAAGAATCTTAAAAAAACGCAGGAGTAAATTTCAGATTGGGCCGCCCCAATTTTCAGATTTGGGTTCGTCACAAAATTATCCTTACAACTCTCTTTTTTCTTATTTTAGATCAAGTCCATTTGTTCTGCAACCTAAGCATATACAACACTAATTCTGAATGGCCACAATTTAACAGTCTGTCTCCATTTCCTCAGTCAAACTTCTTTTCATCCATCTTGTAGATTAGTCGGCCAGTCAGTAATTTTCTTTTGCCCCGATTGGCACACCCGACTCAATTTGGTGATGGTGACACACGCTAGCCGACCCACTCCGGAAAAACTGATTCCGTCAGGCGGAAACCTAAATTTCTTTCTCTCTGCTCGTTACGCCTCCTCGACAGTAGGTGAAAGACAGTGATAAGAATCTAATGTTATATGATATAAACACGTACGATTCAGATTGCTTGTCGTAAGACTCGCGACAACACTGCCACAGCAACTGCTGTTCTACCACTTTAAATTGCTGCATTCAATTTTGTCGTTTTATGAACGTTAATTAATTCAATAATCAACGATCAACGCCTAAAACGATTTTATAAATACATCTTTCGTTAAAAAATACCAAAATACTTCATTATTTGTTTTTTAAAGTGATTAAAGGCGTACTTCGACAAGTAGGAACCTCTCAATTGTTTGCGATGGATCGAAACCGCTTCTTAACTGTTTCCTATTGGTGCCTTTCTACTGCAATCAACCAATACGAACCCGCTCGTAGCTTATATAAACGTCGCATACGTTTAGATCCCTCTGCCTCGTTAGACAGCAGTTCGACAACGAGAATATTTTAACAAAATGGCAGACTCGAGAAATAACGAACATAACGATAAACCACCGCTAGTTACGGTCGAAGATTCATCTGCGAAGACCAGAGAAATTCGCCAGCAATTTACTCCACCAAGTTACCCGTCACTTCGGGAAAAAGTCGAAGCCGACGGAAGATCAATTTTCGTGGGCAACGTCGACTACGGAGCCAGTGCTAAAGAATTGGAACTTCATTTCCGCGACTGTGGCTCGATACATCGCGTGACGATTTTATGTCATAAGCACCCGGGTAAACCGAAAGGCTTTGCCTACGTTGAATTTGCCGAGAAAGAATCCGTCGAGAGTGCTATGGCATTAGACGAATCGCTTTTCAGAGGAAGACGAATTAAGATAACACCGAAAAGGACGAATCTGCCGGGACTTAGTGCCGCAAACCGATCACCGAGAGGATGGCTTCGAGGAGGTGGAAGAATGTGTTCTCGAAGAGCTCGCTTGGGATACGGACCGACGAGGAGACCACGTAGAAGTCGTCGAGCACTGCATCGTCCTTATTGAGAAGGGCTAAATACGAAAACGATTTAACAATAACAATTTAATAAATATTTTTCATTTTTAAATTCCTGCTTGTTTAAATTTACACTTAAGTTAACATTATCAATTTGCTATTTAATATTACAACTACATCCTATAACACTTGGATATGTATTAGTTTAGCCAACTTCTGAACGAATCTTAATACATATTTTTAATAATCGAAATTCAGTAATTATTACTGAACTGCTAAAGTTGCAAATAATTTTTCTAGCCATC